>NW_027185403.1:10565425-10582925 GCF_022577435.1 Embiotoca jacksoni
CTACTTTA
Organism: Embiotoca jacksoni; assembly: GCF_022577435.1. NCBI lineage: Eukaryota > Metazoa > Chordata > Actinopteri > Embiotocidae > Embiotoca > Embiotoca jacksoni. The sequence goes on from NW_027185403.1 coordinate 10,565,434, forward strand.
GAATAATTTCTGAGAGAGAAAAATCATTAACTGTTTGAGTCAGAGGTCAATGAGCAACCTCCTGTATTACCAAACTGGTGAAACTTTTCTTTTGTGTTTTAATCTTGTTAAAATGCCCGTTTTCAGTCTGGATCCTTACGGCAAATTATTACTTTTATGGTTAACAATAGCGCAGCAAAATGAATCAGGCCCTGGCATTAATATTTCCACAGCAGGGAATAGAGACAGATGATTATAATACAAGAGATAATAATGTGAGCGTATTGGCATAGCTTATTTTAATAATGGAATGGAATGCAAATATAAATAACAACACGGGTTCAATTAAATCATTTATACAATTTTGAAGATGAAAAAAAATGTTATGTTTTGCATTATTACTACCATACAAAAGCTGTTCCTCATGCAGAAATACAACACAATTCCAGGTAATTTAAGTGGATCAACAGTGACTGATTAAGCGAGCATCAGTGATGTCACACATAATCCAATATCCTGTTTTCACCCCCTCACTTTTACCGTTCGATAAATTCACTACAATATTTGTAAACAGTCCTCTTACAGACAAAATCCAGTTGAGAGAAGCTGAGCTGAAAATACTGACACGCTTATCTACGTCATCTTTACTTATCTTCAGGTGACGGTAACCGAGTTATGTGAGCTCAGTGACTTTTTCCCTCAGGTTTTGGCTTTCAGGCAATATGCAAGCTGCCCTGTTATCTCGAGGGCATTTTGTTGCAGACTGTACCTAACAGGACTTAAAAAAGATCATCATCCCAAAACAATTTGAATTTTTGGAAACCAAAACTTTAACACAGGAAACTAATGAATAAACATTAACAAGTGTTCCGGTGTCCTTGGAGTATATATAAAGAAATGACATATTGTGTGGAGCATCATCTTGTATAATGAAAGTAGCTACATTCGTTAAAGCGATATGGTTCATCTCCAGTCATAATGATCTCCTCTGGATTCCATAAAACATGTGACCAAGGCAAGTTCGACGTTGGCATGTGGAGAGGAAGAGGGAAGCCAACAGGGGAAGCACATACACAGACCCAACGCTCAAACGCAAGCACGTACATATTCCACAGGAGCTACGGTACTTTTTTTTTAGCATGCGCAAACAATCGCACGACGCTTAAGATTTAATGCCAGAGTGTAACACCACGTGCGCAGGTGTTACACGATAACGATGTCACGATTTCTTTTTTTGGGGGGGATCAAATCAATCCACGCAACACCTCTGCTCTCTCGCCGGCTCCTTTGATTTGCATTTGGACATGTACATCACTTTGAATAGATGTTTTATTACAATGCCAAACACGTCTAAATAGAAATTCACATTAACACGGTCAAAATGACAGCAGGGATCCTATAAACTGCAGTAACAGATGATGTAAGTGGACGCCTGCCATTATTAGCATAATGAAGATTTTTCGATCGTAACTTATAGCCATTGCCATAAAATAAACAACACTATGAGAAAAAAATGCAGCTGGGTCGACAAGCACCTGCATATTACCAGTACTGTTTGATGTGTAAAGATGATAAATGATTCGGGGAACTTGGTCCTATTAGCTTTAATTTTTTATAGTGTTTAATATTCCTCACTGAAAGAGTACAGCAGGGAACAGACCAAGTGATAATATGGGATTATGAATAGTTGTAGTTTTTTTTTTTTTGTTTGTTTTTTTTTTTTTGGGGGGGGGGGGTGTCATTTACTATCCATTTATCTTTAGGAGGCTTGTGAGGAGACTGGACAGTTGACATTTGTCGAGAGGCGGGCACGCCGCAGACAGGTCGCCAGTCAATCACAGGGCTGACGTATAGAGACGGACAACCATTCACAATAAAATTCCCGCCTGTGGGCAATTTAGTGTCGCCGATAAATCCAAGCAGCAAATCCTTAAGACTCTTTGGAGGAAGCAGGAGCACCTGGGGAAAAAAAAAACCACACACAGCCACGAGAAGAATATGCAAATTCCATGTAGGAAGGTCCCAGCTGGCCGGTAGATTTAGACCTAGAAACTGTCCGTGCTCCAAACACACTTCCCTAACAAATAGTACTCTTGCGTGTTAGGACTGTTACACGTGTAGTACTCGAATGTTGACAGGATGCTTCAAACCGCACCCTGCCGTTCTGCACTTACAGGAAATAACAATATGATGCAAATGCAACACCTGGCAACATATCTGCTGGCTATAATGATTTTTACCCAGAAATGAACTCGTTTTCGTGCCCTCTGGTTCACACAGTCAAAAAAAACACACTGATGGCTTCAATCCGACAGCAGTATGGTTGTACTCAATGAAAAATAAACACTTTTGATTGGTGTTCTGCAACAGCTGCAGCTTCCTGCTACGCTTTTATTCAAAAGTTATTTACGTTGGTTTTTTTCTCACCCTGCTATGTGGCCAGGATGGCGACCGTCGAGTGTAAAAGTGTCCGGCGTTTCACACTAATTATTTGGACCGTTTTAAGTGCACCATCCGGGTCCTTGCGGTGCACGGCATGTTTCCACACTTGTCCATTTGAACGCATGTATGGACTCAAAAGAGTGAGTGTTAGCATGTGAGTACACCACTTGGAACACAGCAATTGTTGCTACTTGACATCATATTCTCTCGTGGGGTTTACTCAGCAGCAAGTACAAGACAAGACAAGTACATTCCCTAAATCCCTCTACTTCTACACCCTTTGGGATTCTGTGAAAAAATGTCCAATGAGACAGTGGTCCATTTATTACACACAAATGAAATATGTACGCTGTGTGAATGTATTTTGTTTGAGACCGAGTCACTCTAACACTTATCTATTAGTGATGTCCCCCCCAAATGTTTTGCTTCCTCCTCAAGCCCTCCCAGGCTGTTCCCCGTCCCAGTGAACCCTCTGGGAATCACTATTATTTCTGCTGCAGACCTCTTCTTGCTGCTGTTCAGTATCCTTGGATCGAATCTGTTCCTTTATGTTGCAGCCTGACAGTTAAAATGTTAATTCCTTATCGCACCCTTTAAAAATGTGTTGACACAATAATTGGTGTCTACACTATATGCTTCTAACTGAAAAAGACATTTATTACACAAGGTGACTTGGTGTACATTAAAACGCATAATCCCTTTTGTGCAAGTTACTGAGTTGCTAATTACTATGCTCCTTTTATATCCGTTTGTTACTCTCACTGTCAAACTGAGTGCAAAGCACAGACAGCTGCTACTAATATAAAGCAAATACAAGGCTCTTGTGTTTTTAAGTGAGAAAGGGTATCTTTAAGATGTGTCAAACTCTTCTTTTGGATATTCAAACTCCACATGGGGCTAAACACACACACACACACACACACACACACACACACACACACACACACACACACACACACACACACACAAGATAAAGAAGTTATAGCAAATGGCAGAGACTGTTAGAACTTGGCAAAGAAATGACTGCTGATAAAAGATGACAATATATAATCCTCGTCGAGTGACTCAGTTGAAACAGACTCTGTCTGTTTTATACACACAGAGCACACAGAGCTTTGGAGCTGGCGAGGGCCGCACGAGCAGGCAATCAGGCATACGATGCTTAGAAAGAGAACGTTATTACACACAGATAGAGGCAAGATTTGCCTAACAAGTAAGGCACCTGGTTTCCTTGAAAACACTTAAACGGGACAACTTTCTGTCAGCACGTCACAGGACAGAACGAGCAAGACTGGGATGATGGAGGGAGAGGAGGGAGGCGGAGGAAGAGAGAAGTAAAGGCACAAGTAAAACAAAAAGTGACCTTAGAGACAGACAGTAACTTGTCCACCTCTTTAGGATAAAATGTGGAGTGTTGGATTAGCTACATCAGAATTGCTATAACAGCTTTTATACACAAAATCTGACTAGAGGTAGAGGTGAAGGAGAAGGAGAAGGAAGGGGTGGAGTGAATAGTTGGGAGGAGATGGCAAAATTGACTGTAAATCAGAAGGCATTTGCCACAGTCTGTAGTTGAATATTGGCAAAAATCTGGGGATATGATGCTTACTATTATACAGGGATTATGATACAATATATTGCAATACATTCTGATTCTGATATTTGCAATTTTGTTTTACATATCATTTTAGGAAAACTGTCACGGTGGAAATCCAAAACCTTTTTTTTGTGTGTTTTTCTGTCAGAACAGTGGAATCTGCTTTGGCATTTTACAGTCCCTCTAACGTCCACCATCAAAGTACTACTTTTTCTGTAAACTGAGCAAGGAAATTTCCACAAATATTTCCATGTAAACAATTAATAAAAAATCAGCAGAGTGTTTCTAAGAACCAGAACGGTATCATCATCCTATGCAGTATACCATGTCCATTGCTTATTTGTTGCCCGTCCATCTGAAGGCTGTGGCCACTGAATCGGTGTTGACCGACAGCTCTAACGCTTGACACTGGACTGCAAACCAACCTTGTACATTGTAGGTCACACTCCCGCTAAGCCACAAAGAAATACATCTTTGTCAAAAAAAAAGGAGAAAAAGCAACAGGGTCAACAAACTGGACAATTTCCATTCTGTAGCTGAGCCTACAGACTCTGAAAATGAAGGTCACAACCAGGAACCAGTTGCACTTCGATTCTTGGACTGCCAGAAAGGAGAAAAAAAAGAAGAGATAGAAGAGTGAAAAAGCAGCCCTCTTCCCTCCCCCATTTCAACCACTTTGTTGCTCTTGAGCAAGGCCTTTAATCCCCAGCTGCTCCAGTGGAGCTACTCAGTTGACAGATCCCACTGTGGCTCTGCCGAGCTGCTTCCGCGCATGAATGTGTGTTACTGTGCAAGTGCGATCGGAGCGTTTCCTGAAACAAAACAATTTCTCTCAGTCAAACTACCCCGTATGAAACAAAGGTAAAAAAACAATAACAAAGTGTAATGAAGTCCCACCAACATAACAGATGAGTTGTATGTAATAGAGAAGCCCTACATACAGACCAATGAAATACAGTAAGAGAAGTTTCATTTGAAGGCATTTGCCGTTTAATGGCATAACTCCCAATCTTATTAAGAAGAGTTCATGACTGTCATAATCTGCGTCACAAAATCGATCGCATTACTGAAGGGTGATGCAAAGTCACGGTGCTGGTTTGTCTGGTTTGGAATATTGGTGTCATATCACCACAGGAGATTTGGCACCAGGAAATAAGTGTTGTTTTTTTCACTTTCCAGTGTATCTTCAGGGAAGTCACAGCTATCAGTACATCACTGCTTCCTTGCTGCGTTTGCCAGACACATCCTTTCTCAGTGCCTTTGATCACATGTGTGCTAAAGGTCGCTGGAGGTGTGTGTTTGTGAATATTACATTCCTGGAGTGGAACGGTTCATGCAATGTACAGTTCAGTCACGGTTTTCGGGTCAGTTCGCCAAAAAAAAGTTACCACCTGTCTGGTTTAACAAAATTCTGGCAAAAGAACACAGACATTCGTCAAATCGTATTTAAAAGAATAGGTTTTCAAATTAGCGTGAACAAAAAAAATTACAACTTTATTATGCTAGGATGCTAGCATGTGTTGCATAGTGCTTGCGTACAGTCACTAGTTTATCCACCACTTTTTTTTCTTTTTTTTTTTACATCATTGTGATTGGTAACACTAAACCAATAAGTGCTCCCATACAGCAGACCAAAAACCATGCTGGTAGATGTTTCACTGGTTGAGAGGTTGTTTTTTTTTTCTCTCCTAATAGCCTTTTTCAAATGAAGCAAACAATACAAACATGCCCCCGAACCCTGACAAGCACACCAAACAGGTCAGATGTACTAGTTGAATCGTTCCACCCTCTATTACATACACGTATGACCTCCACAACTCCGCACCGCTCTGCTCTGTACACTTCAGTTGGCTGAACACTCCCACTGTCTTTTGGTGCCTGACTCTGTCAGCTCACAAAGGTTTGAACAAGGCATAATAAATGTAGTCTCCAACACTTCAAATTGATCACATATCATTTGGTGGAATTTTTCACTGAGCCTTGCTGGTCGTCTTTATGTTATGCTTGACCCCAGTAGTATGGAAATGTGTAACAGCTAAGGGCTCTAGACTGACTTTTTACATGGTGTGCCTAACTTTCTTTCCTTTAGGTGCACCAGCGTCACTTGGCTTTTTGGCCCCACAATTACAAGTTTTAAGTGTCACCTTTTTTTTGTAAGTTCCCATACAAACTGGTGATTAATTAACACATTATGTAAATGATTTAAGCTTCAAACAGTGTCCTGCTTTCTCCTCCACAGCTGGTTGAAAAGCTCCGAGACACCTTTACTGCTCTTTACTCACATTTGAGTCGCTACAATCAGCAAAATGTATCTATGCAAAATTCAACCATCCACAAGACAGATTCCAACAGCAGTACAGCAACACCAGGGGCCTCATTTATAAAACACTGCGTGGGAACTATACTAAAAGTGTACGTGAGCACAAAAGCAGGAAAAATATTCAGATTTATAAAACAGTGTGCACGCACATCTGCACGCACCGCTCCCTTGATAAATCACAATCCGCGTTAAAATATGCTGACGAAGATCAGCCTCACATCCCGCCTTCAACATGCCCACATTCCACCATAAATGGTCCATGCAAAGCGTATTATAAATGTTGATTCATATCAAATTAGCCACGTGGATCAGTGGTTCTTTGGTTAATCGTGTAAACAACATAGAGGAAAATCAGGAAATTGAATTTTTCCGACACAGAACTCGAGGTGTTTGTGGACGAGGTGGAGGATATGAAGCACATATTTGTTCGGTGGTCACAGCTGTAGGGGTCAAGAACTAAATAAAATGCAGCGAGTGGTCACGTGTTGCTGCTGCAGTGACAGAAGGTCCACCACGATGTCTCCATGACGACGCGCTCTGTGCGCCTGAGAGCGCAGTAGAAAAACATTTATACACAACAACTGCATTAAACTATATGTGCACAATATGAGAAACAAATTAAAAACTGACGCTCTGTTCTGCAGTTCTTTAACCTGATGCTGTTTGATGTTATCTTGGATTTTTACAAAGGATGATGATTAGTTGACCTTGCTGGTTAGAATGTTATTGATGAAGTGGACCCATGTCCAAATATGATGTGATATGAAGTGAAATGAAATGTGAGAGGCTTCGTGACACGTGTCAAGTCGTCTGTCACATTTCATTTCTACAATCTGGCTTCAATTCACCACCTCAGTCTGTGTCGGCAATTTTCCCCGTCTCCAAAACGTACGTACGGATGGGCTCAGAGTTTGCTTACAGGTGCGGACTATTTACCGTCAAGTTTGTCTTTATAAATCCAGACTTTTGCGTGAGGAGTGGCGTACGCCTCTTTCAGGCCCCGTTTTGTGCGTACGCTACTGTTATAAATGAGGCCACAGGTCACTACTTGTTCTCATAGAATTCATGTCTTCACTGGCAGGTTTAGAGACGATTTCATGAGTGATTATTAGTGCATCAGATTCTGCTTATAAAAGGCTGTAGGCTACATATTATCAATTGTACTTGTGCTATTAATATAACTATGAATAATGTACTCCATTTCTGCTAAATAATTGAGCTGAATCCTACATACGGTACTTTTAATAAAAAAAAGTTCAAAAAAAACCAACTGAATACAGGACTTTTTCTCTGACAGTGTTTATACTGTGCAGTAGTTTGCCTGTAGCCCTCAAATCAGTAAATGATCCGCTAAAGGTCTGAGGCATCTGAAACGAGCATCCATAACAATCAGCTTTTTATTTTATTTTATTTTTTTTACTTTTAATTATTATCCCATGTTCACATAATTCAGTTAACTACTCTGTGTGTGGCCTCCGGGCTACTAGCATACATAAAATACCTGGGGCAAGGACAGATGAACTACAAGCTGGGCCGTCAAAACTGTGCACTTCTCCGCCTCGATGTGACAGACTTTCTCTGAACGGTTCAATAGATTACTTGTGTTGTTCATGTGACGTTTATTGCCAGCATCAACTCTAGTGATGAGTAACCACATTTTGTGAGGATCTCTCTGCCACTTTCACACACAGCAAGGTCTCTTTCTCTTTGTGTGTGTGTGTGTGTGTGTGTGTGTGTGTGTGTGTGTGTGTGTGTGTGTGTGTGTGTGTGTGTGTGAGAGAGAGAGAGAGCTACCCTTTCAGGTCTGGTTGGCTCAGGGTTCTCCTGAAGCAGCTGAGCGATACCGGCAGGCCAGAAGGGCTGATGCCAAAACTCTGGCGTGGGAGGGGTTCAGGGAGTCCGTGGAGAAGGACTTTCGGTTGGCCTCAAGGAAGTTCTGGCAAATCATCTGGCGACTCAGGAAGCGAAATCAGGGCCTACCCCGGGCTGTTCTTAGGTGGCACAACCGCTGACTCAGACTGGGTTATTGTTGGAGGTGGAAAGAGCTTTTTTTTTTGGGAATTCCTAAACCCGACCAGCATGCCCCCTGGAGAGGAGGCAGAGTCTGAAGACTTGGGGGGGGGGGGGGGGGGGGGGGGGGTTCTCACTCATATCCCTGGCAGAGGTCGCTGAGGTAGTCAAAAAGCTCCTCGGTGGCCAGGTGCCGGGGCTGGATGAGATCCGTCCTGAGATGCTGAAGGCGCTGGACATTGCTGGGCTGTCTTGGTTGACACGCCTCTTCAATGTTGCATAGGGGACGGGAACAGTGCCATTGGACTGGCAGACCGGGGTGGTGGTCCCCATTTTAAAAAAAAAAGGGGGACCGGAGAGGGTACCACACTACTCAGCCTCCAGGGGGAAAGCTTCTGCCAGGGTGCTGGAAAGGAGGCTCCGACCAATTGTCAGACCACGGATTCCATAAGGAGCAGTGCGGATTCCGTCCTGGTCGTGGAACAGTGGACCAGCTCTTTACCCTCGCAAGACTGCTGGAGGGGTCCTGGGAGTTTGCCCACCCAGTCTACATGTACTTTGTGGACTTGGAGAAGGCTTACGACCGGGTCCCCCGGGGGGGTTTTGTGGGGGTGCTGCAGGAGTACGGGGTGCCGGACCCGTTGCAACAGGCCATCCGGTCTCTGTACAACAGCAGTAGGAGATGTGTTCGTATTCTCTGCAATAAGTCTGACACGTTCCCGGTGGGTGTCGGCCTCCGCCAGGGCTGTCCTTTGTCACTGATCCCGTTTGTGACCTTCAGGATAGCTACGCGCAGCCGAGGGGAAGGAAAACATCAGGTTTGGGGTCTCGGCATCGCTACTTAGCTGTTTGCAGTTGATGTGGTGATGTTGGCCTCTTCAGACCGCGACCTCCAGCATTCACTGGGGCGGTTTGCAGCCGAGTGTGAAGCGGCGGGGGGGGGGGAAGAGTTAGCACCTCTAAATCTGAGGCCATGGTGCTCTGGCGGAAACCGGTGGATTGCTTCCTCCAGGTGGGGATGGAGTGCCTGCCCCAAGCGAAGGAGTTTAAGTATCTCGAGGTCTTGTTTACAAGTGAGGGTCTGATGGAGCGGGAGATCGACAGGCCAAAATTCTAAACTGAGTGGTGTTCCAGTCAAATAATGCTGCCTTTAGGGGAGGACAGAATTGTTGTTTATAATTGTTTTTGAAAGACAAATGTCACCAACCAGAGTTTGGGCACAGCTTTAGTGCCACCAAGCCCAAATACATAAGACTCCTTATAGGGACTATATGCTATACTTAAAAGACTTGGGAGCAGCTCTTAAGGGACTTCTGCAACTTTAAAACAAAATGCCCAGTTTGACTATCATCACAGTTTCTATTTATAATTCTGATGGATTCAGCTCACCGTTTTCTGATCTTTAGCATTCTTTTCTGTCTAAAAACTATTCCACAAAGGTGCAAAACAAACAGTTACAGGGAAATAAAAACCTGGGGCAAGGAGCACTATGAAAAAACTACATGCTTCCTGTCAGATCAGCAACACCTTTCACTAATCAATCTTGACTTCTCTAAGTCCCTCAATTACCAATACAAGAAGCTCAACTTGGTGGTCACAAAATTTAAAAAAAAAAAAAAAAAAAAAAAAAAAAAAAAAATATGTGCATATAACAAAAAAGTGAGGAGAGACTTTTTGTTATATGTCCATATTTGTGGGTTGTTTTGTTTTTAGTTAGAAAATAACTTATGACGTTATTTTCTATTTCAAGGACACAAACAGATGAGAATACTTACTTTTTCCATGGCTCTTGTATTTGGCACTAAATTGACTGGATGCCTGTGTTGTTCTACTGTGTATTATTTGTAGCAGGAGGTGAACTTGGTTGTTTGTGCCTGTATGTGTGCTGGATTCGATCAGTGCTCTGAAGAGACACAGTCTTGACTTGTATTTCCAGCCTGCAGCTTCCCCATAGACCATGAGCATTAAGGTGAACTGGGTTACTGCTGATCAATACTTGGAGCACAATGAAACTTAAATTGATGTGGGTCTTTGATTTTCCTTGACTCCCACATCACTTTGGCAGCGGGCCATCCTAACCAACTACTTGTAGACATGGATTTTCTTTGAAAGGCACTCCCTCGACTGCTGCTAGAGGTTCACTTAGCCAGTGGCCATCACTGGATGCAACTGTGGCTGGGCATATTAACATGTAGATGAATGGATGTACACAGGACACTAATTCTTCATGTACAGAAGCTTTGGTTGCGTCCCAGTCCAGCTCTTTTCGCCCTCTGTCATGTTTTGCAGCCATTTTAACCTCCACAGTAGGCATGTTAAAATTAGACATCTTCAAGCAGTCAGTAGGAAACTTGGATAACAAAAAGTCAAAGGAAATGTCTTTTGTTTTCAAGAAAAATAGCACAAGCACACCTGTCAAGCAAAATATTCCACAAAACTGAGTTTGTCAGGTTTTAAATTATGAAACAATAAATATACAGGTCAAAATGAAGACAAAAAAGACCACACACTCCCAGTTGCTTCGCTAAAGATCAGTGTTACAGTGAATTAGAATTTAGTTTGCCATCGTTTAGTCTGCTGAGCTGTTTGACAACATTTAGAATCATATATCAACCAGTTTGATATCAACCAGTTTCTGTAAAAACTGTGGTGAAAGTTTCTTCCCTGTTTCTGTATTATATAACAGTTTTAAATAAAAATTACTATTAATAGTGGAAAAACTATATATTTTGTGCATATTTGAAATGAAAAGAAGTAAATACAGCCCCTGAAGCTAACATGCATTGACTCGTTAATGCTAACGGTAACACCTCATCAATCATAGGCTTCTCTAAGCAAGTTAAAACCTGAAAATGTGTCTAACTGATGCCTACAAAGAAGTGAGGGCTATAAAAAGTTATCAAGGCACTTCCATTTTGCAACTATTATTATTGTTAATAGGAAATGGCAGATATGGGGAGCTGTGGTTGTCAAGACAAGATCCGGAGTCTCCTCTGTCTTCTAATCGAGCCTTTCTATTGTATGTAATGATAGGTAGGCCCAGTCGTATCTGGAGACACTCTGGGGCACAATTATCAGATGTCTGACTCCCATTAATCATTGACCTCAATGACGGGTACTAACTCTGTTCTGCAGTGCCTCCTCTCCTGACTGCGGAACTCTTCGTTGTGACACAAAAGGTTAGGACTCTTGCTGCCCAGAAAAAAAACCCCAAAAAAACCCACTCTTTTCAGCCACTTGTGCGTGTGAACTCACTCTTTTGGTGGGAGTCATGTTTCATCATTTCACCTTTCTTCTTTCTTCAGGTCACTCTCTGCCCTCTCACCCTTTTCCACTGGTTAACACAGAGAGATGCCAAGAACAAAAGGAAGAGAAAACTCCCTGCATGAACTGCTTCTGCCCTTTTTCCGTTCGCCTTTCAAAGTGGTTGATAAAATAGTGCAGCAGTGATGTGTGTGTTTGTGTATTTGAGCATGATTGATTACGTGTCGCACTGATTAATAAGGAGACGTTTATTAACGACACACCTGCAGATCAGATGTATAATTTTCTCATGTTGCAGACATAAAACAGCAAATTAAGATTAACATTCTGTTTTATAGACACTTGATACATATCATAAATCAATCAATGACTGTAAGTGATTCACGGCTAAAAGTAGTTGAAAATGTATAGGTGATTGAGATTTAATTGTAATCAGTTTCAATATGATTTAATTTTTCAGTTTTATGTCAATCAAAATTTTAACTATATTAACTCATTTCAAAAAAGTTGATAAATGCCCTTTATGTGTTATAATTTTTAGGAAGCACATATCATTGGTCAGATTGAAAAACAAATCTTAACCCTTCCATTTCCGTAATAAATATATTTATCAAAAACACATAGCAAATAAAAATATAACTATGCATACAACACACGCAAAGAAACCGAAAAGAGAAATTTAGGTTTATATTACTATATGTCAATCCAATCTACGGCTGCAACTAACTTTTTTTTAAATTTATTCACCCATAAATTTGACTTGTAATATTAGCTGTCAGCAAATAGTGAAATAAGCAGACATTACCAAAGCCCAAAGTGTTGCCTAAAATGTCTTATTTTGTCCTGGATGTAACCCACATGAAATGTAAGTCTACTAAAAATATGTCATTTAGAGGTGTAGTTGTATCATTTCAGAGGGTCGCGAACAGGTAACCACTTCCCGTTTCCTGTTCAACTCCTCTTTCAACAAACCGCGAACGAACGGACAGTTCTTGGTATGAAACGCCACATAAAAGTCTTCATATCTCGACTGTTTCCATATATCAGTGCTAATAAGCTGTTCTTTTATTAGAACCCCGGCTGTGAGCAGGAGAGAAACGGTTTCTGGCCGGTTAGAAGTGTTTTGAAACTCCGGTGAGTTGAAGCACACGTCCCACTACCTTGTTCGCTGCTGTGAGGCCAGAGAGAGAAAATATCGTACACACGGTTAAGAATTCAGGTACTCTTCATAAAAACCAATCGGCGTTATTGAAAATGTTGTCTAACGTTCCAACATACTTTGGTGCATGTAGTATCATTGAATTTGCTCAAAAATGATTGTTAGAAGTCGTAGTTAGCTGCAAGACTGCAATGTAGCTGGTCCGTGGAGCCTGTTACATTCCGATGAAGCGTTGTCAGTGGGCAAACTTACAAAATCGGCAAGGGATCAAATAATTATTTCCTTCACTGTATGTTAAGTGGGTAATATTTCAGTTCATGTTAAAATGGAATATGATAATAGGATGTCTAATAGTTATGAAAGGACATGCTACAAGTTTAAAGTATGGAAGATAATTCATTTATCAACGTTAAAATGCCAGTTATTGTATGACATGGTAATTCAACTCATTATGACCTTAGTATATCCTTAGTATTTTGTTATACATTATTTTCATTAATTTGGAGATACAGTACCTTTGTGAGTACTATACTCTTAGGCTGGGGAGCATGATAGCTGAAACTGGTAACTTTCTTTTTCTCAGACGTTCAGTCTGAGTTTCACGTCAGCACTGTTTTAAATTTGCTTCACCAGTCACCAAAGAGAATAACCACTAAATAACCCTTTAAAGCTACTGTGGAGGGCTCACAAAGGCCCTATAAAAGTAAATAACAGACTGGTTGCTAAGTAAATCTGCTGAATTCACTGAGTAGCTTCCCAGTAGTTTTGTTACAAACAAATCTAATTCTGTGTGCAAATGTGTCTTCTCAGTGTAGCTGAGGAAATTACTGCAAAGCGATCCCTGTGCACATAGTTTGAATACACAAAACACCGTCTGACCAGCATGGGGATAGTTAAATCGGTCATGCTTCATCCTGTTCCACTGTGTATTCCTCTTTCCTTCTCAGCTTTGTGTCTGAAGAGTCATCCTGGGATTTATCCATGGGAGATGAAGCCCTGTGTAACAGACGTACAAAAAACCCACAGAAGGAGAAACACAGAGGGACATGAGAAGCCAACTGTGATTGATATTTTTGAGTTGCAAACATTTGTGCCAAACATTCCTGCTCTCCCTTCACGACTCATTACATTGTTGCCTGTGATGCTTGTCAAAACGACAGAATGGCTGTCACCCTGATACAAAGACTGCAGTTATGACAAGAGAGGAGAAGAGGAAAAAAAAAAAAACACTCCTCCCCGAGGCTTCCCAGATGGTGGAGGAAGACTCATTAACTTGGATGGCGCTGGACGGTATAACCAAAAGGTTTTACCGTGGCACGATCCTGGAGGTTTCATGGTGTATAATGAGATATCACACGGCACTAAAGCTGGAGCTGGAAGAGATCTGTGGCCCTGTCTTCAGCATCACATAAAAATCACAAAACTGTGGGTGCAGCATTACACAGCCCGAGGTTGAGCTGGTGGATAAAGCACGTATCAAATCTGGAAGTGTCCATCTTATAGCTGGCAGTGTGTTGATGTTACTGATAATTCACAGCCCTCCTCGATACCTCAGGAGCGGCTTGTTGCACAGGAGCTGCAACCAAAACAAAGGGCGCACGGTCGCTGAAAGTATTAAGAAGTTCCTTTGTGACCCTGACTAAATCCTTGAAGAGTGTTTCAAACATCCAAATCCAGAGGTTGTCCAAAGAGCTTCAAGCACTGGTTTAACATGAACAGACCGTTCCCCTGCGTCATCCCAGAAATCATTCGCTCTGATACGAGTTTAGGTTTCTCAAATCCCGAAAGACGTATCTGGCCAACTACAAGAACAAATAAAGAAATGCCACACTCAGTCTTTCTTCTTATTTTGGTCTCCCTCAACTCCCAAGAAAAACATCAGTCTTTATTGTTGAAAAGATAATTGATGGTGTTTATCAGCTAGTTGCTAACTTTGTCTACCAATTGCTGCGGGGCAGGTAAGAAAACAGCGTGTTTGCCCGAGCTTGTTTGCTGAAAGTATCGGCCTCCTGCTGGTAAAGGCACAAGTACATTCAAAGACCATACAACCAAAACAACAAGCTAAAACAGACTAAAAGTGGCAGATATGGTGGGTAACAGTCTGATTTCATACTTTTGGCTAAATCAGAGAACCTGCAGCGCGAATCACCACGCAGCTACACCATACAGAACGTGTGGGCCTCTTGGATACTCCGACAACCAGCTGAGTCATTCAGTTGAGACTCTCGTGATGTTGCCAGAGTAGAAGACAGGGACGTACTAGTGAGTGTTGTTGAATTTAAGTTTAACATTAAATTGGTCTATGTTGCCATTTCCCTCTGGTCTACATCGTAATGGGTACTTGCTGACCTCATGTCAGGAAGCTTTGGAAGGCAGCACATGCTATTTTAGTTTTATTCCCTCTTTCTTCTGTTTTTTTTTCTGTTGATAGAGAGCTAAGTTAGGACTGTAACCTTATGTTTCGAAGTAGTTTCTTAAGTATTGTGATTTTATTTCCACTCTTCGGTTTGGTTTGTTGTTTTGACTTTGGCTTCTTGACCTGGCGCGAAGCAACAGATTGAAATGCTGAACTACTTCCTGATTTCCTTCTTCCAGTCTTCATGTTACTCATTTGGTTTCTCCTAGACCAAATTGGGTTCATAACATAACAACGACATCAATGAATTTGCAAAACAAGGCGAAATGAAGAAGTCAATAAGGTTAGTGGTGTAAGTGTGCGGATATGTGGTGAGTGGATGTTGGTGGGGAAAAATAAATAAAAGAATCAAAACGGTGTATTTCTCCTGAGAGCTGAAGTGTAAGCTTTTATAGTGGCTGGGATCAGAGGGCCTCAAGTGGGAGGCCCCACCTATCAATTACCTGTTCCTGCAAGAGGCAAGGAAACAAGAAACAAGTAAGCGGCTCAGAATATACAAACCATTCATTTATGCAGGTTTAAAACCTTGTAATGTTTTAAAGGAGGGCACTTGCTATTAAAGCTACAAACGTGCTGATGGTTGTGTTATGCCACCTTAAAAGCAATAAATCAGAGTGCCCTTTAAAGCCTGAAGCAGGGTGTTCAGCAAAGCATCAAAGCAATAAACCAGACCACATCCAAACTGTGAAAGGAGAAATATAGCTTTCCTCAACAGACTTTCTCTTCATCTGGGGTAGAGACTTTTCCCCGAGACTTGTTTTGGTGTTGGAGTACTAGTCAGAGAAAGAGTGATATGATAGTGTAGGTTTATTCATCGTTCGATCAAACTGAGGCGTGTCCCTCTTTTCTTTCTCCTTTGGTCGTGCTGCTCTTTATTCTGAAGTCCATAGACGTGACCTGATATTTACCACACTGTACATGAACGTGTCTGTGTCACCAGTACCTGGGGCAGTGTATCTGAATCCCCAATAAGAGACCTAACAGTCTGTGGTGTAATGGGTAATTTGAGCGGCCTGGTGTGGGCCAGTCAGCTCTTTTACTACAACCTATCTGAAGCCGGTTCCTCTTCCAGCTGAATCACCACTAATCTGTCAGACTCTATCTGCAGACCACTATGTAGCAGATAAGCGCACAATCAGAAAGGGCCGAGTCGAAGGTGCCAGCGAAGAGAAGAAATGAGATACAGCGCGGGACTGGGTGGAAAAAGTGGACGTGTCATCCTCATTGCTGCTTTTCTCCGGAGCTCGGGGCTGTAGTGATCTATCAGGCGTCGGGTTGTAGACTGTGATCAGAAGGGATTAGTTGAGAAGGCGATGAGGTCAAACAAAATCTTTGCTCAAATGCTGCACTGAACCTAACGGCTCTCTGTTCTTTTGTTGTCTGGTTCTCAGTCCTGACTGAGAAAACACAGAGTTTTTCTTCTGTGATAAACAAATCCTGCCGTGTCAAAGTAAAACCTCTTCTTGTGTCATTCTCTTTAGGACTTATCGCCGGATACTATCACGGTACTTGGATTTGAAATGTATTGTGATTTATAAGTATTGGTGATTGCCGATAAAATATATATAAAAAAAATATTATGATGTTTTAAGCATTTTGTTCACAGATTTTTCAATCAGGTCAATCATACAATTCTGGAGACTATCATGAGTCATATTTCCAAAAAGAACAACGATCACATGCCTGTCAGTCTTTCCAAGGTTCATTTCAACAGCATCATTGATATAAACCCCATACCTCCACAGCTAAATAAGGGACCGCTCTCGTATAATTTAAAATAAACTGTTATAATAAAAAGAATCCAAGCATAAACGGTGCTTTAATTATAAAGCTGCCACTTATCTCAATGCTGGAAGTTTTGATGCTGCTGTGAACTTGAAGCTTCCAATGAACGGGCAGCCAGACAACAACAGCTATCTGGTCAGTGGTGCTGTTGAAAGCAAGGATTAGTTCACAGTGAGGGGGGGACGGGGCGACTTCAGGCGCCTGCAGCTCTCAGATTCACTATCTTTACATGCCAATGCTATCTGGCTAACCGTCTACCTCCTGGGCTAACTGTTAGCTGCTAGTTTTTACTACACTAGCTCAGTGTAAATAATTTAGATATTGATACCAGAATCAGCGTGTCAATTAAAATGAATTAAAAAAAAAAAAAGAAAAAAAAAAAGAAGAAGAATTGCAATACTAAACTCTCTCTAAACGTCTCAGACACGCCTCCAAAAATGGGTTAATCTACAGGTAATACTGTTGATCCTGGTGATACTGTGGTTGAACACGCCCTGAACTGTTCTGCTAAGACGCTGCT